>NC_080793.1:35936160-35948660 GCF_028018385.1 Neofelis nebulosa | reverse complement strand
TAGCCTGAAAAATAAACGAAAGAGGAATGACAAATCAGGTAAAGAATTGTTCAAGGTATAAGTCAAAGATGATAAAGGTTTAAGAAAGACTCAACTCATTCTAATTTTAGGCATGCATATGTGTGTGTATATACATGCATATGTATGTAGATACACATATTAACACAAAAGTTATAAATTCACGTTTACTTTAAGAATTGTCATTTACTTAGCTTGGTGGTTTAATATATTTAAATTGTTACTGTAACGTAATTATAAAAAATACTTACTGTCATCAGCTGTTCTTTTTCTCAGAAGACAGCAGACCAAGAAAATATAAGAACTTGGTTAGAAAAGTGTTTCCTTAGCAGAGTCATAATTTAAGTATAAGGAAAGAGGATTTATATTTGTGTCCATAAGAAAATGCCTCCTAACTGGTGTTTGTTGTTGCTGCTGCTCTTGCTTGTGGTTGTTTTTGTTTTGTTACCTATTCTTTTACAAAGTTATTGAGGTTTTATTGGTTTTTTAAAGTGATTTGCCTATAAACGTACAGATGGAGGAGACAGCTTTTAAGGGAAAAGGCATGGACTTTAGATTGAGGTTGTTTTTAGTTTAGTTTTGGTGTAATTCTCTCTTTACCCTATTTCATAGGTTAGCAGCCAATGATTAGGTAAAAAGATGGCAACAGACATCAGAAATATGTAACCACAGCAAAGGCTTCTTTAAAGCCGTTGCTATTAAATTCTTTTTTTTTTTTTTTTAATCATACTACCAAGGTTCCAAATGTTCTTTTAAAAGGTGTATTTAGTGATTCTTACTGACTTTGACCACTGCTGTTCATTTATCAGTTTAACTGAGTTATGGCTCTTAATCACATCTTAGTGCCCAAAACTTCTAACCTGAAAAGAAAAAAAGAGAGAGAAAACTTTGTTACTGGCTTTCTGACAATGGCAGGGAGTGTGTTAAACCAGTGTAAAATTCAATTAAACTGTCTAGCCAGGTTTTTGAAGCTGAAATGCAGACCCTTTCTGTTAAGCTTCTTATTTTCCTGTGACCGACACCGGTGGATGCTGGGTTATGCCAAAACCAACAGGCTGTAAAGTACCTTGTTTCATGCTCCCAGCTGATCAATATTTTTATTTTCCAGGCTTGCCCAGAAATCTGGAGGCAGTATCACCTAACGGTGAGTAGAAACACCTTTTTTTTTTATTTTCCCCAAGACCTAGCCTATTTATCCTTCTCTGAACTGCTGACCATAAAATATAGACAAGCATCTTCTACTGGAAGATAATAAACATCCAAGAGTTTTTGCACTGAGAAAGCAATAATATACTTTTTCTCTTCTTCCCTGCCCACTGCTCTGTTCTATATCTTCCTGTTCTGAAAAGAGTTTGTTTTTTATTACTCACATCATTTAATGATTACATCATGATATTTCTCCGTCTTCCTACACTACACTCATGAAATTAAAGGGAAAAAGTATGCTAGGAGCCATAAAAAATAATAGTAATCCAGTGTCTTTAAAGTGTTGTATTATCTACGGTCCCTAAGCATACAGTCCATCATATCTTCCATAATCATTTTTCTGGCTTTATTGAAATTTTTGCACATATTTTTTTTAATGAAGCTAAGAAAAGCTTAGTGTATCTTTTGCATAGAACAATTCAACTGTCATATCCTTAAGCTCCTCTTGACTTATTCAAAGTGTATAAACATCTGCTTAATACCATTCAAGTTATTCAATTCTCTGGTTTCCTTTTATTGTGAATTTAGGCTAAGTAGAAGTAGAAAACATAATTTACTATGGAATCAATTGGCTAGTGCTCAATATTATGAAGTCAGTTTATTTTTAATATTCAGCTTCAATAATTTCAATAATTCACCATAGTAGTCATTTTTTAATATATTAAATGTGTTATACTGCGCAAGATGCGATAATAAAAAGTATTCTTGTAGTTCTGCAGTTGCAACAGTATTATAAAAGCTCTTCCTTAAGGTTTAACATATTAAGAGGGTTTGGTTATAGGAAGACAGTTAGTAAAAATAGAAAGGACGAAGTTTTTACAAAACATGTCTTCTTACTGCTCTCCCCTTGTAGAAATAAAAAGTAAACCAAGCAGTGACTCAGACTACCAATAAGACTGTCACAGGCCCAAGAAGCAATGAGTAATGCTCGATGGTTTGTTTTCATATTGTTATCACTATTCCGTTTACGTAAAGATTCTCAGTAGAAAGCTGTAATTCCTCAACTGTCCTTCAGTCCCAAATTGGGTTTTGTGAGAATATTTAGTGTTATACCAAAATACACACGCGCGCGCACGCACGTATCCCCCTATATATGTTACACATTATGTTCTAGGTGTAACTCTTATGGATACATTGTATTTATAGTTAGATAGCAATTTTTTTATCCTAACATACTATGGTGAAATCCTTATAGCTTAAACTTGATTGAAATCCAGTCACATATTTTTCAAAATGATAGTCACTTTTTGTAATTATATAGCAGTTTTTTTAATCAGTATTTTTATTAAATTATAGCCTAATGGATTTGACACTGTTTCTTTTCCCTTTTCCCCTAAGTTAGAGAATTCCAGTCTTGAAAACTTGACATGTGGGAAGTACTATTTTAAAGCCACTGTTTTCATTACTTGCACCTATATTCTTTAATATAGCTGTCGTAGAAGAATAGAAATTGGTATTTAGTATAACAAATATTTGAAGGTTTGTTTAATAGTGTAGCTTTTGAAAAACATAAATTGTAAAGAGAATAGTTGGGAAAAAATAAATGAAAACAAAATGAATTTCTCTTTTAGAGAGTTACAATATATTCTATTCATAGGTATAACAAAATTATTTTGAAAAATCCATTTTTCTCAATCTGGAATTCTGATTAGTTTTCAAAATAATATTGAAGGTAACTATCACAATTTATAATTATCAAGTTGAAGTTAGTAATTGGTAATTTAGAATTAGTTTACTATGCAAATATACATGCTAAGCTAGTACACTTATAAACATGTATATATCAGTATCAATTTTCATCTAGAGTAAAAGTTAAGCAATTATGTAGATAGGCAAATCCAAATGTGTGTAATTAAGCAGTATTTAATCTTGAATAAAAGCAGGATGCATGGTGAGTTTAGTCATCTTCAGCTCTTACTAGGCGATGGACTGCCATCTATTGACTTATAGTAGCCCTCACATGTGAATGTGGCATCACTCAGCAATGACCAAGTAATGAAGCCTAGGTTAGAATTGCCACTGTACATTCCTTTAAACCACTCTTCCTAAAACTCTGGAAATTTCCGCATTTAATCATTGATCAATTTGTTTTTCTAACCCAAAATGTCCATTTCTTACCCCAGATGAACTGTGCTTTGGGGGGAATAAATTGATTAGTATATCCAGTTTGAAAATGAGAACTTTTCAGTTACTTTTATCTGGTTTTTATCAGTAAGACTAGAAGGACATTTACACAGCCTCAAGTGTAACAACTGTAATTTAAGGTCTATTTGGGAATTGCTCTCTTTCTTTAAAAAAAAAAAAAAAAAGTTTATAGGTTAAACAGAGTGTTATTTCTCAAATACACAACAGTGGTGGTGAAGCTGAATGGTGTAAGTAGACTTGCAAAATGTTCCAAATCATAAATTTCTTAAAACACATTCTAAAAGTAAGACAAAAGTTAAAGAAGAGAAAATGTTCACTATTTTCAGCAATTAAATGAGATGAAATAAAGTTTCCTTAACAACTTGTATCTGAATAGAACAGCTTTTTAGCCAAACTTGACTGGACTTCACTACATTAAAAAAAAAAAAAAAAAAAAAAAATTAAGACCATCATTCTAAAGGGTACATGAGAGTAAAACTCTAATAAAAAGATACTATATAGATAGATAGATGTGTGTGTGAATGTGTGTGCATGCATATTATAACAACTAATTTGGCTATGGCTATAAAATTGCCGTGTAATTTAATGACTTTAGATGATCACTTTGGAGCTCTGCATAGGAAAAAGAAAAATCTATGATTTTATTTAGCAATTAAATAATTTCCCCAATTCGTTTATGTATTTACCTCCTTCAGAAATGTTTATAACGTTTTTTAAATCTTCAATACTGTAGCATTGTTCTTGTATTTTACTTTCTGTTATATTTTCAGGTTTTGGTAAAGCCTGACTTTGAATATTCTTTTTCATGTTTCAGATAACTCATTCTAGATAAAAATTTCCCTCTTTATTCAAGAAGGAAAACCCCTTCCCCCATTCCCTGTCATTTCTAGTTTCATTTATATTAAAAATCCTAGGCCAAAATGGCCACCAACAGAGTTTTACAACCAACAGAGTTTTTAACTAGTAGAGGCTATAATTTGACATGCTTTGGACATTTTGTTAATCTTGTTTTTAATCTACTTACTTTAAAAAAGTAACCAGGAGTTTGCTATCTGGGGGCTGTGTGTGTGTTAAGAATCAAAAAGGACAATGCATCTTTTATGTTTAATTTTGCGCCTGGATTGCTTTGTGTGCATTGTTAAAATGTTACAACCTACCACCTTTTACTTTGACTAAAAGTTTAAATAGGAAGCAAATGTAACCTTTTTGGAAGAACTACCTTTTAAATGGTTTCTTTATATATAGTGTTTCAAATGCCTAGACTTCACTTCAGAAAACGGTAAGGAGTATGGTTTCCTTGCCTTCCTGTGTAGCCTAGGAAAAAGCTTGTGACCAGAGTTTACTAGTAATCGATAATGTCTTACCTGAACCAGTTGAGTGTCAGAGCGTGGACCATAATTAACAATATTGTTTCATCTTACCACTCAGTTTTCTCTCCTTACCTGGAAACATTACTTTAGAAATGTGTTTTCTGGGTTTTCACATTATGGAAATGAGAGTTTTACACTAAACAAGAATGTTACTCTAAAGTAAGTAACCCTAAATATGAACAGATTTAAATTTAACTTTAGAGCGATGTTTTGTAGTCCAAAAGGAAGGAATAATAAAGTGGAATTTGGTTGTGAGGCTATAGTTATCCAAAAGTCTTTATCCTAGAATTGTGATGAAGGTAGGATAGGTAACAGTTTTCTAACTGCCTAAAACTAAAGTGGGTTTTTAAAAATACAAAATTTCCAAAAGTCAGCCTCAAGCCAGAATCTTTTCTTTTTGTGGGGGGGAAAAAAGTCCCTCTTTCTCTCTTAATTGAATACATGTTGGGAGTCCTGCACCTCTTTCTGGGAGCTCTTTGGCTACATGAGCAGAACCGTAACACCCGCAAGAACCCCATCCACAGTAGATACCAAGTGACATGTCTTTTTTCATGTGTGTGTTTAAGAAAATAGAACTGGTTACACGTTGTATTTTAAAGTGTTAGAAGAACTCCATAGAAGAGTGAGAACTAAGCCTCACTCTGTTTTAGAATTATTTAAATCAACTTTTTTTTTTTGTACCATATCTTGAGGCCTGGCATACAGATTATCATAAACTAACACTTTGCAAATTCATTTTGGAAGCTCTTACTTTGCTAGTTCAATTCAGTTTGCCAACTGACTCAAGAACCAGGAGCACCCTTGTTTAAACTGTAGGGGTTCCCCCCTCTGTAGCTGGTGTTGCTATTTCAGTGTTTTGATTGGTTAAGTGTTGCTATTGAGATATTACATCTCTGTCAAATTTTCAGAGATTTAGTTTTCATTAAAAATGTCCTTAATACTGAAATGCTGCTGAGGTGAGTGTAATCATGCTCTGATGATTCAGAAGGAACAGGACTGTTTTGTAGTACCTCGGGGCCGTCTTCTCATTGTAGTACTTACTATAAAATATATCAGACCGCTTTATGTTTCAAGTTACTTGGCATCTGAATAAAAAGAATTTCTGAATGAGCACTGATGACTGTTTTCTAATACTTCATATATGGTGACAGAGAAGATACGTTTGAACTGTGACTAAAATATTTTTCAGTTGGAAAATTTATGTGAATACTTTTATATTTATTTAAGTACTCAACTTGTTCTCTAAAGAATTTAGTGTCAACATTTAGCTAGCAATTTTTTTACTTCAATCTTACCATGTTTAGAATTTACTATAAATGTAATTACTACACTTACAGAGTAGGTCACCTGAGTTTTATTTTTAAGTCTTTATTTCAGTGTCATGCTGGACCACATTTTTCTAGAACTTATCATTGGAAGCAATTGGAAAATGCAATTTCAAAGCAAATGAAACCTGGAATTATCAATTTCAATAAATGAGATTCATTTAAAAATAAATACAATTTGCTAAATCATCAAAAAGCAATTTTCTAAAGCTTCTGTAAAAGGAAGAAGGAAAAAGTGAACACTGTGAATTACAAATGCACATGTTATTTTTCCTCTCACAGTGTTATCCTCAGAAATTTAGAGATTGTATGTACATAAACTTATTTATAAATGGGAATAGAATAAAATTTAGATTTAGATATTAAATTTATTTGTATTTATTGAAGCACGTAGGAAAACCTTCATACTTTCTTCTTTTCTAAGAAATACTGAGGTGTCATCCCCTTCAGAGAAAATTTCCAACTTATTTTATCAATGTTTTAATGCAAACATTAATTTGTTTTAAATGAGAAATCAATATGGCGTATTTCGAGTATGTTTTTTTTCCTGTGTTAATATTTTTATTATCAAGTGTTTTATAACATTAGTTCTGTTGTAAATATAAGTATTTCAGGTAATCAGGCAATGAAAAGTATGCAGCATTCACACAATTTTTAAAAGATTCATTATATAAATGTTTTGGCCTAGATGCAGCTGTGTTTTTGCCATCTTCTAAATATCTGAAGATATGTCCAAATAACCCCTCATCATTTCTGCTCATTTTCTTGGTAGCACATGTTGTTCAGTAATGAACTGATTGAAACTGAAGCTCTACTATAACAACTAACTTTTCTCATTTGACAGTCCCTGTGCCTTTTTGTCTGCCTTTAGTAGCTGGGGGCAAAGACCATTCATTATATTTAGGACTTACATATTTACAGTATGGGCTTCAAGTGTTACTTCTGTTTTAAAAATTTAAGGGAATACTCATTACGGTCTTCCTTTTCTTTTCTGTTAGCAAATGTTTCTCCTGAGGATGATAAAAAGATATAAATTACATTTGAACTTTTTACTACCCTTTTCTCTCTTCCCTAGGTATGTTCACCTTTTTGATACTTAAATTGATACTTAAATTCTGTAGTGATTAAATTCTATTTGTAAGTATTTATATTTTTAATATATATAACATTTTTAAAGCCTATTCTTCTTGAGGAACACATACATTATTCATTTAATCCCAAATAAAACTGTTGTTGTTTTTCACTCACAACTCTACACTTTTAAAGAGTGTTTTTCACTCACAATTCTACACTTTTAAATAGTTATAACAAAAATGAATATAAACAGGTAGCCTGAAAATTTTCAAACTGCAGTTTAATACTGTATAGTATCTGACTATAAAGTAAGTTGTAGTTTAAAAATCTGGAATGTTAAATGATGCCTATTGGTCACGTTAACCATACATAAAGAGAGTAGAAGTAGTATGTAGAATACTTTTAGTATATTTAAGTGATTCTTTTTCATGTGTATTTTGAACAGGTGATTCATGTCATTCCTTAAGTAAATATATTCCAACTGATTGAGTTTATCATAATCTTCTCTGGACATTCCAGTGCAAGAATAAAAGTAGATAAAGCATACTGGACCAATAATATTTGTATTAAACTTTCCTTCTAGTAGTCATGCATGTAAATGACATGGTAGATTACAGTAATTCCTAACAGGTCTTAAGTATTTAGGAATCACTTAGTTACTCACAGTCATGATCAACCATAACCTTTAAGGGTTTTGGTCAATCATTTGAATAATCTTCACGAAAAGACTCCTGAAAGAATCCCTTGACTTGTTGATATGAATAGTCTCTCTGAACTAGTGTTGTATTTTCTGTTACAGTATAAACTGTATTAGTAATCTTAAATTGAATTAAGTTTAAGATTTTAAAAGCAAAATCTCTTAAATGACTAAAAGTCAATGAACTATTGATAAAATCAGTCAGATTTTAGACTTGAAATTCATTTGCCATTTGATCTCCACATACAAGAAAGTCATGGGAGTTATGTTTTTGTACATTTGTAATTTTTTTTCAACTATTTTGAACTCAGCAATGGTCATTTAGGGCCAACGTCCTTAGTGTTTTGGAAATACCAAAAATATTATATGAAGAAAAATGCCACATGTTTAGAGACCATTTGATCAAAAAATTTTTTAGTATCTTTGGAATTAATATAAGCCTTTGCCTTAATTGATATACCAGTATACTGGTAGATCACATTTCAAATAGGAGTTTTTCCATGGGAATGTTCAGAAATCCCTGCTAGCTTTGTAAAAAGAATTCATGTGTGTGTGTCAAATGGTAATAAAGCTACCAAATTATTTTTTTTATTTTTTTAATTTATTTTTGAGAGGACACAAGTGGGGGAGGAGCAGAGAGAGAGAGAGAAAGAGAGAGACAGAATCTGAAGCAGGCTCTAGGCTCTGAGCTGTCAGCACAGAGCCCCATGCGGGGCTCAAACCCATGAACTGTGAGATCATGACCTGAGCCGAAGTCAGATGCTCAAGTGACTGAGCCACCAAGGCATCCCTTCTTTTTCTTTTTTTTTAGTTTACTTATTTATTTTGAGAGAGAGAGAGAGCATGTGTGAGTGAGAGAGGGGCAGAGTGAGGGGGAGAGAGAATCCCAAGTACGTTCTGCACTACGGCCCGATGCAGGGTTCAAGCCCATGAACCATGAAATCATGACATAAGCCAAAATCAAGAGTTGGAGGCTTAACCAACTGAACCACCCAGGCACCCCAGCTACCACATTAGTTTCATTCCTTTTTTCAAAAGTCATATGAAATCAAATCTATTATATGGATTATGAGGTCATCTTTATAACTCTGTAATATACCCATCTCTATAAATGCCGATTTTATATAAATACTGTTCTTTACATGTATTTGTGGATTACCCCCACATTTCTTTTCACTTAGGGGAACTAAATTTTGGATCATTAATTAACTTTGTTCATACAGTAAAATCTCAAATTTATCTTTCTTGGATCTCTCCCATTTCCTTTATTTATAACTATACCACATTTCCTCCTTGTTTACTAAAGTCCTTAAGAAACATGCAGTAAAATTGATTTGGAGTGGCAAACTCATAAGGAGGAAATTACTAGGGAATGTTTATTACAGAGAAAAGAATGCCAGCTTCGAGATCAGACATTGGCTCAAATTCTGTCTCTTTAATTTACTAGTCAAACCTAGTTAAAATATTTGGCTTCTAAGATCCTTGGTTTTTTCATCTGAAAAATGGGAATGGTGCCTTCTTGTTGTAAGTATGTAATGAGTCAAGACGTGTAAAGTACTTGGCACAATACTTAGCGCATAGCCCATATTCAGCACTGTGTGAGCTCCAATAAAGCAAACCCATAGACACCTCGCACCTGTAGAGATGACCTCTGGGCTAATAGCCCAAACTCAGACTATTGTAATGTCTTTTGAGAAGACTATTGTTTACCTAAAATGAGGAGATTCATAATGACCTCTTTACTTTCTGTCTCCTAAAAATGTTTCCTTTTTATAATTACGGAAGTTAAAATACTTACAAGCACTGTCTTTTGTTAACAAAATTATTTACCTCACTTTTCATTTTCTAATTATTTATCCTCGTCCTTTCTAGAAATGTAGGTAATGTTTAAGTATAACAAACTTTTTTTTTTTAATTCGATTTGCTCAAAAAAATCATTATAAAGACATTTAAGAAGTAGGTCACAAAAAATATTTAGGCTACTTCTTCTCCTAATGAAAATGACTATATAAAATTTGTGCCATGTAAAGAAATACTGATTTTGAAAAATATATGATCTAATTATATACATTAGTAAACATTCAGTTCTTAAATGGTAACTTCAGTGTCATCTGAATATAGTCATCTATCATAAGCAAATGAAATTATATAAATCTTTTGCTTTATATATATATATATATTGATTTTAATATGAAATCAAGTAATTCCCACTCACATGTAAACCAATTCTATAGGGGTAGAGGATTTATGTTAATCAGGTGAAAATAGCATATCAGTTTTTTTGTACTTCAGATAAAACTGCTTCATGCCTTCACATGACTGATGCCAGAAACGAGCCTGATTTCACAGCAAGACGTGGAGGTGTAAGAGCTCCATCACTTCTACACTGTTTTTATCCTCACATAGGTTCAGCAAAAAAGACAACACAAAATTAAGCATCTTCTCAATGCCTGTGATTTGTATTCTTGCAAAGAGCGTTCCTATTCCCTGTTGTTCTTTATTTTAAAGACAAGCAGGAGCTAAGATAGGGCATATTGTAAAAGCAAAAAAAGCATTACTTTCCCCCTCTTTAGACAGGTCCTTCCAGCTGTGGAGTTCTCTGCCTTTGTGACTGTCGGTTAAGAGTATTGCACATGAATAAGCGGGTTTGGATGGGGAGGGGGAATGCTGTGTGTTGTGAGTCATGTGAAGTTATGGTAAAAATGAAAATACTGGTGTTTATTTGAATCCTCTGTGTTGTAGCTAATAAACATAATAGAGCTACAGTTCTATTATTCTACAGTTTTCCGGTGATGGTTTATATACCATTATATGCAAAATATATAAGCAAATTTGAATATGTTAAGTAGTTCGTATGGTTGGAAGATATATACTAATGTGGTTTCTATGTTTTATAGTCTACCCCAATAAACCTTCAGATGAAGTATCCATGGATTCACACATGTATGTGTTCTTTTCTGTCCCTTCCCCCACATCCTGTCTTCACACCCTCCTCATCCCTCCACCCTACTTCAAAGCTTGTGGTCCCTTTTCCATCCGCGTACTAAAAGGTTCTTTGTAAACCAGGCCATTTGTCCATCATTGTTTGGGGTCCAAACAGTGGTAAGATACCCTGTCACCGATCCCGCGTGCTATGAATGGCAGCTCCTCTCCGGACAATTGGCGGAGGGGCCGAGAAATATTCCTGAGAGGATTATTTAACCTTTCAATTTAGAGGGCACAAAGCCTGGCTGATTAATGAACTTTCTGATGGGCGCCGATAAGCGGATCTATTTCTTTATTTCCCCTAAAAGTGATTCCTTCTCCTGTCCATATTACTATAATCTTAAACCTAAAATGTGGCAAATAGATTAAAAAACAGCACTAAAGAGTTTATCTGGCTGGCAAACTGAAGGAGCGAAATTAAAATTGGTAATGACAGCAGTGGCTCAGCCTCATATGTGGTTTTTAAATGCACTGTGTATTTTGAAGAGACTTATTCTCCAGCGCGCCTGGTAATGACTGCTTTTGGTGCACAGTCTGGGGCTGGCTCCTGTTATCCCCACCCTCCCCCCCCCCCCCCCCCAAAAATGAGTTGTGTTATCTGGATGGCTGCAGACACATCCGCGGCCCCCGCTCTCACTGCACGGGCAGACAAGGTCGATAGCATTACAAGGTATTTGTGGCAGCGCTTGTTTCAGTTTTCAGAGCTGCCAGTTTCCAGGCGGATTTGAATTACAAAAGAAGAAGCTGGCATGAAAATTGAAAGGTTTTATCGGCTGGTCTGAAGCCTCATAGCACATTGCTTATTTATGCAGTCCATTTGCACCAGGAAATATAAAAAGGAAATACATTTTTAAAATAAGGCCATAAAGACCCAGATATGTTTAAGATGGCAAATAAAATATAGATACCTATAATATCTTTCCAGGAAACGATTTTCACTTAATGTTGCACATTACTTCAGAAGAGCATTTATGTTGCTGTCATAAATTTGCGCGTTCGTGTCACTGTGTAGGTAGTCCCTGGGGATTAAGAAGGAAGCCTTTGCTAACTTACTTTAAAATTAAAATAGACGGAGGGATAGCCCTGCAGTTTGAGAGCTACATTGGAAATATTTAAATAGGGTGGTAAATTAAACTTAAACTAACATTTTTGCATTCCATGTAAAATTAGCTATGGCCCAGTGAATAAATGCCACTACCTTTGGAGAAAATTGGGATGCTTTTTAAGCCATGAAGATTTGGAGCATTCAGGGAGTGAATTACTGTGATCCTTTCTGTCTTGCATATGCTCATTGTTCTCTGCTTACTGAGGTTTTCTTTTTTTGTTGTTGTTGTTTTTTTTTTCGGGGGGGGGGTAGGAGGGAATATAGGGTGGGATCTCATTTACAAAAAGAAAAGTGATAAATAAGTTCAATAGCTTCTTTTTATGAAACCTGTGCTTCATTTATTTTAGTCTTCATATATATCGCCTTTTAGACTTTTGCCTAATGCTTAATGTTGTGAATATATACCATCTTTTCAGTATTGAGAGTTACCAACAATTTACCTCTCTTTGTATTCCTTTAGTATAGTCTCAACTTAGTGAAAAAGATACACTCAGGCAATCCCTTACACTCTTGGTTACATAAAATGAAGATACACGTATACAAACACACAGTACTGAAAGGCCCTTGAATAATCA